>NC_064419.1:540000-562500 GCF_023375975.1 Astyanax mexicanus | reverse complement strand
TGTGACCAATGATGAAGCACTAGAAGGTGACCAAGACAAACTGTGCAGCGACAGATTAAGAGCAAAAAGGTGGAGCAGCTAGAGCAATGAGTGTCTATTTAATAGAGTGTTTAAAAACTCCAGCAGCACTGCTGTGTCTGATCTGCAGTGCTGAGTATATCACACCCCCATTCTTCACCCAAATAAAAACAACATAAATACAGAGAAAGAGCTTATATTCTTACTTGCTTTCTTACTAGCTGCAGGACGCCTTTTTGCCTCTTTTTTATTTCATTTTTTGATTGTTTTTTTAATTTCCAAAAGTTTCTCACGCAAACACAGGTTGCTCTGCTCTTTCTAGTCAATTTTTTGGATTACGGGCTCGATTGAATTAGTCTCGCCTCTCAATTAACGTGACTTTTCTATCTAATAGAAAATTTAGAAATAGAAATATGATTAAAGCTTATATTCTTGCCTATTTATTTACTCTAAAATGTATATTCAAAAAATGATGCATCGAAAAACAAAGTGCATCAGGCCGTGCACCACTCTTACTCTTATATGCTCTCTTGTCTCTCTTGTCGTTTCTTTGTTCACCTCCTGTACACTATATATATGGGGGTAGATATATTCTGAAGCACAGTGCACGCAATTAAACTATGCAAAAAGATTCAAAGGAACGCAGCTCTCATTCAACCTCCTGGATCCGACGCTTATATTTTATATTTAAGACCAATATTAAAGTGCATGATCTGCACAGGCCTCTCGCCTTCTGACGTGATCTGAAAAAGCTATGATACGAGACTGAAAGGAGCGCGCTCAAGCGACGAATAAAGAGGTAAAAAAAAAGGGGGAAAGAAGTGGAGAAAGAGGATTAGGTCGAGCTGGGAGGAAAGAGAGAGGAGGAGGAGCAGAGAGAGAGAGAGGGAGAGAGAGAGAGAGAGAGAGAGGGAGAGAGGTGTATACAAGGAGTTAAGGTCCAACACTAAGACTAAGCTCCTCAGGGGGACTTTGGGCAATATCCTGTTAGAGTGGAATGCAAATCTATGTGATTGTGACCGGGGGGCTGGCACCAGGGTTCCTTACTCTCTCTTTCTCTCTCTCTCTCTCTCTCTCTCTCTCTCTCTCTCTTTCTCTATCTCTCTCTCTCTTTTCTCTCTCTTTCACACTCACACACACAGGCCTTGTATATGTATACATGTTGGTTTTACTATTGTTGTGAGGACCATTCAATGACACAGTAAATGTAAACTGCGAATTAACTTTAGCTAATAAAACAATAATACACCAAACCTTAGTAACCAAAGGTAAATCATTACACTCTTTTTTAATAGATTTTGCAACCAAATCATGCATTTAAAAAATAAAATAAACTTAAGAAATGTCCTAACAAACCAACAAACTATGACAAACTATGCCACTATCACATGAGGACATGTGGTGGTTATAAATAAATATTAATAAATGAAGTGGTTTATAAATAGCTTATAAAGCAGTTTATAATGCAGGTTATTTGTGGTTATTAGTTAGAATGTAAATACATCAATCCTTTCAGAATCTGCTTCAAATACAATGGACATGATGTAGTTCATTGTTTCGAATGTTTTGTTGCACAGAACACCAATCAATAATCAAGTAATCAAGACCTGACGTCCATAAATCTATCAGAATAGATCATAAACAAGCCAATAATAAAACAGTAGCTTAGCCCTGCCCACTGAACAAAAAATAAATAAAAAATGGCAAGTCAGATATTAGGGTATGCAGGCACTATAGAACAAATGAGGCAAAGTGCAATAATGCAAGCTCATTTATGACTAATTCTTTGTTTAAAAAGTTAAAAAATGTTTTATCATGTTTATGGATTTATTTTAACATAGATTTAATATTAGGATAGCAATATCTGAAAGAAAATAGCCTTTATTAATTTTTTCTTAGCTAAATTCTAAATAATTCAGGTCTGAAAGGGTTAAAAAAAAACATTAATAAGCAGTTACATCAACAACACACTAAAATAGAAAGGGGAGCATTTTTTATTATTGTTTATCAAAGAGTAATCCCACATTAATTTATACCATCAAACCTCACTAAACCCAATACTGTCGAGACATTTTGTGTTGTTGTGTGCATTTTGTGTTGCATTATGTATTTTGCATTTTGATGTTGTTGTTCAATTTTTGTGAAACAATAAAAATCTTGATCTCAAATAAAAAACTCCCATATAAACTGTTAATAAACCCTTTATAAATTAGCCTTATTTTTAAACTGTTAAATTGACACCCATCCAGTCCCCACAAGTATGTAAAAACCCATACATATGCACACACTCGCACCAGTCTCTTCCTGACATCCCATTCCGCATCAAAAATTCCTCTTTTCCGTGTCATTTTTGAACAAACAATAATAGATCTTGACGCATCGGGCACCAAACTCCTGAAAAAAATTCAGCTTTGCGCGGGAGCGGCGAGTCCGGGGTGCTTTAGTATGGAGCCCCAAGGAGGGAGCCTCTGGCAACGGTGGCTTGAATAAACTTACTGTGAGCCGAAGCAACGACAAAACCTTCAGAGGATCCTGACTCACAGGAAGCGGGGTAACCTGCAGTCCTGCAGCCGTAAACGCTTCCTTCATGCCCGGGTCTCGCAGAGATCTTTCATTAGAGCCGGTGCCACTGCCAGTCCTACTTCAGCTCCTAATGCCCCGTTTAACTGCTGGATCAGAGCATGTTTCAGATTCAGTCTGGTGCTGGTAAAGCTTTTCGTTTAGTAGTAGATTTTCTACATGTTACAGATTAAATTTTTAGAACATTTAGGGCCCTATTTTAGTGATCTATAGTGCACAGATCAGTTGCATGTCGTTCAGGTGGATTTAGGGCGTGTCGGTGTGTCTTTGGTATTGTGGTATTGTGAAGGCGAAAAAAATATGCCATGCTTATCTCAAAACAAGCAGAAGGCATGTACTAATTCTCTTAATTTTATATTATTAGAATCATGGGTTTGTTTTTGGCCGAAACGTGAAATAAACCAATAAATCAGTGAGCCAGTAGCCATTTCTTTTAAGAGCCAGGTGAGCTCTGACTTTGGCGCGTTCATATCTTAACAGCGCAGTGCTTTTGTGCGTCTCAACAGAGAATACGGACCTGCTCGCTCACGCTGTAAAGATACACCAGCATTATTTATTCTGTTTATTGGTTGAGTTAAAATTGTAAGTCTTATTAAATAAGAAAATCAAGTTGCCAAAAAAAAATAAATCAACTAAAGTTGTGTAAAACCCTTTCTATTTTATTACTTATGTAAGTAATGTTTAATAAAGTAGGAATTATTTTTTTTTTTGTTTTTTTTTTTGTTGCATATTTGCTTGTATATAGATTAGAATTTAGCTCTTATAAAACAAGAAAATCTAAGGACTATTGAATGGCACCAGTGAAGTCTTGAATAACACTTAATATTATTCATTATTTATATTTTAAATAATAATACTGCAAGAATTTAAATCAATGGGATGGCAAATATAGTATATAGATAATATTTATATATATATTTTAGTTTAAAAATACCGGTAGTTTGCTGCTGACACTAACTTTTGTACTGTTTAAGTTCACTACATTTTGTAAAATTTCTGATTATTCATTAGCTAAAGAACTCAAATGCAAAAAAAAAAAAAACTGGAAAATGCTAGAGGTGTTCTAAAATGTTTGACACACCCTATTCCTAGTGTATATTCAATCTTAAATACCTAAATTATAATATATAATGTGTTTGTTAAAAAAAGAAAACGGATGTGAGCTTTGAAAGCTATGTAAAGTTTTCTGTTAGATACAGAACGTGCATCCAAAACCAAGACCCATTCACAAACTTCATTCACCACTATTTTTAAGAGTGTAGAGCAGACCAGCTCGTGGTTATGAGTAAAGAAAAGACTTCCAGACGTCTTAGTCACGCTTTTCAGTCGAGACTTCAGCGTGAGTCACTTCATTCAGACTCTCCTGTTTGAAAGTCCATCAGAAAGAGTAAATCAGCTGAGGAAGCTCGTTTCTGAAAGAAATTTGAAGCGACTGCAATCATTTTGGAAGAAATTTGGATGGGAAAGCTATAAAAATCTTTTTTTTATTCTATCTGCTGCTTTAATATTTGCCTGTAGTGAAGGAAGATTTTCATAGACTGCTTGTATTGACTGGGCTCTTATTTTGACGGGTTGCTCATTATTTCATTAGAGGGGACGCAGGTTCGGAGCTGGTTAATTCATGGCACAGAGGTTATTTTAGAAGTTTTCTATTTTACTGGTAATGTCTGGGCTTTGCAGCATTTGTATATTCTTACATCTCCCTCATCTGCTGACTTGCCACAGACAGTAGGTACAGATCCCTCCCTCAGAAGAAGTCTGCTGTGTTGCTTTGTATTCAAAATGGCTGAAATGGCGTTTTTTTCAACTTATCTAGAAGGTAGAGAGTGGGGGACAGTTAACAAATTATTATTTTTTTAATTACATTAAATTACATCTTACTTTTGCGATTATATTGACTATTTAATGTTCAAGATATTATGCACATTAATAAAATGTATTTTAAAGTTATTTTGTGTGCACATTTATACATGTAATTTCCTGGGATTAGAAATGGCACTAATTCTGCAGAATATGTCATCACTGGAAGCTGTGTAACACTGCTTTAATTACTGATAAATACCCAAGTAAAACTGCAGGTGTAAAAAGGGCTCTGTTTCCTTTAGTTAAATTAGTTTTAATCTAATTCAGCATTTGTGTGTGTTTTTCTACAGGCTGTGTTGCAAAACATCGGCAGCAGTCCGAGCCCTTTGCCCCTGAAAGCGAGCCCAGGGCCATGCTGGTTAGTGTAAGATCCCCGAGGATCAGAGTGAAGCAGGAAGAAAACAAGCAGAGACAAGAGAAGCAGAGACTGACAATCACTTCCTCTCTCATCGCCGTCACTCTCACACCCAGACCAGACGCATGTCTATCAGAGACGCCACTCAACAGGGAAGCGTGTACAGATAAGGAGCCGTGCTGCTGGTACTTTTTTTGTACTCAAAGGTATACTCTTTATAACTGTGCCTTCAAAGGTATAATATTGGTCTTTACCAGAGGGGGAAAGTAACTAATTAAATTTACTCACATTACTGTAATTGAGTAGATTTTATGAGTAATTTGTAATTTTTAAAGTAGTTTTTAAAATAGGTAATTTTACACCTTTTTAAATGTACTTTTACTCAAGTACATTTTGATACAAGTAATTTCCTTCTCTACATTGGAAAACTCCCCGTTACTGAGTAAAAAATAAAATGCTGGTGAAAAAAAAAACAAATTGTCTGAAAAAAAAATGAATAAAAAAAAAGAATTGAGTTTTGTTCTCCATGGCAGCACAGCTGAACTTCTCCTTGCAGAGTTTAATATGGTTAGCGGGAGAGACGATGTGTGAATCAGCTGTACCCATCGATATGTGCTTCTTTACAGCACTGCGCAACATTTTTTTTGTATGTTTTCATGTTTTTCATAATAATTACCTTTTTATTAGAAACATTAAACAATCTGCCTGGATGTTAAAAAAACATGTAAATAGCAGTTCAAGCACAGCTGCCATAGCAGCTGGAGCCCAGTACATTTATTTACACTAAGGAAGTTGTTTTTAATACACCTATAATAACCAATCAACGCTCGGAGGAAAGTGCAGCGACTCAGTTCTGATACAGCAGCTCACAGACGCAGCCTTGTGCTGTTCCACATCACCCTAGGAGTGATGAGGGGAAAGAGAGAGCGCCATCTACTGTACTGTACCCACCCAGAGAGAGCAAGACCAACTGTGCTCTCTCAGGGCTCCGGCAGCTGATGGCAAGCTGCATGGACATAGTATTATACTTTTTATCCTGGTTGATGTTGAGTGGGCAGCTAACAGAGGACCAGAGACATTCTGTTAGAGGAGCGTTAGCAACTTTCACTTTTTTATAAAAGAAAAGGAGAGACAAACATTGAGGCGCTCTCTCTCTTTCTCTCTCTCTCTCTCTCTCTCTCTCTCTCTCTCTCTCTCTCTCTCTCTCTCTCTCTCGGCACAGTTCAGGGACGCCAACAGCAGCCACTCCCTGTATACGAAAGTTGCCTAGCAACCAGCGCACTTGGACAGAAATACACCACAAACCAGTGCTGAGAAAACACACTCACACACACACACACACACACACACAGACACACACTACCAGAAACACACAAAACACACACACACACACACACACACAGAAAAATACACACTAACATAAACACACACATCACACTATAATATGAACACATATATACAAACAAACAAACACACATACACACTAACAGAAACACACAAAGCACACACAATCAGAAACACACACACACAAATAGAAACACACACAAATAGAAACACACACACAAAACACACACTAACATAAACACACACATGTACAAACAAACAAACACACACAAACAAGAACACACAGAAACACACACACACACACACACATGCATACACACTCTTACATATTGGTGTTTACTTTGACCACATACTAAACGTCACCAATTGATTAAACTGTCTTCTTCTGGTTAAGAACATTAACATTTATTTAAGTTTTTCTGGAGTCTAAAGAGTCGTAACGGGAATGTTTTGGAAAATTGAAGCTTCATGTGGAAAAATGTATCACAGGTCTCGACTCTCCTCAGAATTCGATGAGATTTACAGATTATTTTACAGAAACTTGTAGTTTTAACCACCAACTTTCAGCCGGATGAAACGTTCCCACTCTGGTATGAACGGAAAACTCAAACTCTGTTTTGAAAGGTCGGCTCCTCCGGCCGTGCCGTGTGACCGCCGGATCAGAGGTGTCAGATAGTCGTCTCAATTTGTGGTCTTCACACCACAGCTGACCTCATCCCTCAGCTCAAAGGATAAAGCAGGATCGCTCTCAGATCCCACCCTCTATCCACAGGATCCACCAGGATAGAGGGACTTCCTGCCCAGATCCATGTCCAGAAACAGGGGGAGGAGCGTCAGGAGGGAGGAGAGGAGATGTGGAGCTGTATATTATATTCAGCAATGCATTTATTTATTCTTCTTAGTTCAGAATAAAGTAATGCACTGCTGATATTAGGTGTATGAAAGATTGTAGTCATGCATTAACCAAATAATCTACATCTATGTTGTTTTTATTATTAGATAGACAGGCAGACAGACAGACAGACAGACAGACAGACAGACAGACAGACAGACAGACAGACAGACAGACAGACAGACAGACAGATAGATAGATAGATAGATAGATAGATAGATAGATAGATAGATAGATAGATTAATTATTGTACCAGTCCGTTCAGAAATAGAGAGAACAAATAGCTGAAGATAGAAGATAGAAATATAGAAGTAACCAGTCATTTTATTGCAATACCCCCAACACTGTATGGTTAAAAACACATAAGAAAGTCAAAACTACAATGGACTTTGATGAAAAGATAAAATAATAATCTTTTTGAAGTGTCTGAAAAGCATTTATGAAAGAATGTATGTTAATCTTTATTACATATAGATTTGGTTAAAATCTAAAAAGTTATTTGTTAGAAATACGTTTTTTAAGAGGTTAAAAAGATGTTTATTTGTTGTAAAACACTTCACAAAGACCTTTCCGTTTTGAGATAAAAAGTTAGCTTAGCTTTACCAGAAGTACCCTCAACTCAGGATACTTTTTGTGTAGTATCTTTTATATGGTATTTTAATGTAGATGATTAATAAGAGGAAGAAAAAGGTAAAGATGAAAAATTTAGTCTGCTTTATTACAGTATTGAGCCACTTTGCAAGTGAGGGATTACCGTTAGCTCTTAATAACTCTTGTCCGAAGGTATTTTGGATTTCCTGTGTTCACACACTAAACTAAATGTGGCAAAATTTTGCGTTTAGCATTTTAAATAACCTTCTCTTTTAATTGAGAAATTTACATTAATCACCTTCTCGAAGACATTCCCCTAATGATGTTTACATCAGAGGATCCCAGCGCCTCTGAAACGACTCGTAACGATCTTTGGCTGTAAGTTACGTTCAGGAGGAAATTGAGACTTTCAAGAGCCGTTTCAAAGCGAGAGCTCTCTGTATTAATCAGCGCCATTGTTAAAACATAGCTCCCAGTGAAACTGACTGCCTGTCCTCCGCCGCTGCAAACCGATAGAAGACTAATGGCTCGGCTGCGACGCCTGTGTGTGAAGTGTTCAAAGTGTGTTATTCTAAAGAGCTGTCTCCGCCGTTTACCTTTCCTCATTAAAACAGTTTAATTTCTCCCCCCTCTCTCTCTCTATCTCTCCATATCTCTCTCTATCTCTCTCTATCTCTCTCTTTCTCTTTCTTTCTCTCTTTCTTTTTCAGAGTTGTAGTGCATCTCATTGATAGACCTTCTTGTTTTCTTTTTTATCTGCCCACATTCACGGCGTGGCCTTGAGAAGTGGAAAAAGAGTAGAGAAGTCGAGTTTTTAGGTGCCGGCGAAATTCAGTGACCTTTTTTCTGACTTTTTCGTCGTTTTTGGGGGTTGTTGAAAGGGGAGAATAACTTTTTTTGGAAGCTCTTTGTAAGGAATGAAAAATAATGGAAAATAATGACTGAAAACGTGAACGTGTGAAAATGAACCGTAACGTCTCTTTAATGTCTGCTAAAACAGAAAAGCTTCAAAGGTTTGTATCAGACCGAACTTAATGAGGGACACCTTTGAACTTTGTGTCCGTCTGTAATTTAACAACTCAAATCCATCGCTGGACTCGAACTCAGACTCGGACTCCTCCACCTGAGTTTGACATTCACCTCAGAGATCATTCGCCTTAATCTCCAGAGCTTCTTTTGATTCCTGAACGTCTCGTCTCAGACAGTCTTGGTTCCTGGATTTAGGATTAAACTCCATGAAATCTCCGTGTAATCAAGGAGAAAATCCATCTGTTTGAAGCATTTTTGAGAGAACGTATTTGTACATTTAGGTTGACGTTTATTTGTGGTCAACTGCTTCACAAAGTCCTTTCATTTTCTTAAACAAAATGTTGCATAAGTTTTAACTAAAGGCTGTTTATGTATTTTTAACCGTATGCAAAACCCCAATGTTTTGTATAGTATCTTTTTAATCTAATTTAATTTAGATAGATAGAAAAAACGTGATGCCTGGGTTTAGGATTAGCGATGAAAACTCCATTCAGAGGACGAAGTTTGGCTAAAACTTAGTGGATTTTTTTTGTAAAAGGACAAAATTCATCTTTTTGAAGCTTTTATGAAAGAATGTATTTTTACATTCAGAGTTAGTTGAAATTGTTAAAATGGTTGAGTTTGACGTTTATTTGTCATTGGTCCCAGATGTCTAGATGCGACAAGACCCGGGTCAACCCCAATAATGCTATAAATATGCTAAATAAATTAAAATTTCCACCAAACTGTGAAGTCTTTTTGTTTGATGCCCATCTCTGGAGTCTCCTAGTAGAACTGCAGTTTTTCCTGAATTAGCATCATTTTCAGAGAACCTTTAATAGAATCCTGTTGGACTTCACAAAATAAGCGTAAATAACTGTTACCATATTGCAGTATATATGTGAGGAAAATTCTGAAGAAGAAAGTCATCACTGGTGTACTAAATAACAGGTGATGAACAGGTTGAATTAATCATTGTGCTGGTCCCAGTTTAAGTGGATAAGATGCATATTTTGCATATTTTATTAATTCATTAGTCATCTATTTCTCTTTATATAAATATGTACAACCTTTTTATATTCAGATTTGATAAAGATTCACAAAGATCTTCATTTTTTTAAACAAAATGTTGCATAGTTTTAACAGAAGGCTCTTTATGTCTTTTTAACCGTATGCAAAACCCCAGTTTTTGTATAGTGTCTTTGTATCTAATTTTATTGTAGATGTAATGAAGGAATAAGACAATGAATATGAGGAAGAAAACGGTAAAGATGAAGAAAAAACTGGATGCCTGGGTTCAGGATTAGCGCTGAAACCTTCATTCAGACATTCAGAGGACGGAGTCCGGCTAAAACTCCATGAAATCAAGCAATGAGATTACAGAGCACGGCTCTCCTGCGCTCAGCCTGAGATCCCCTCCTCTTTCTTTTGTCTGTAAGGAGGATTCTGCTGGCTCCTGTCGATCCCGACTCTCACTGTTAAACACGGATCTAACCTAGAACATGTGTTCTGGTGTTGACAACTGCACTCGGCCGAGGGGGGGACTGTGGGAATGGGAATGTGAGGCGGGGGAATTGAGAACTCGCTGAGATCTGTCTCCAGATCTGCTGCAGGATCTTAAACTGTGCTGAAACTTTCAGTCTCCTGTTCAGAGATCAGCTTTTAAACCTTTTTTCTTGCTCTTATTATTCATCTACATTAAAATTAAAGATACTACACAAAAAGTAAAAAGTATTCTGAGTTGATGGTTTGAATATGGTTAAAAAGAGATAAAGAGCCTTCTGTTAAAACTATGAAACAAAGTAAAAATCAGAGAATCATTGAATGAATAATTTAAAAGAAGTAGTTGGCAACAAATTAAACAATGGCCTTTAAAAAAAAGTTCATAGGTTCAATGTAGTTTTGATATAGTTTTTAAAAAATCTTTTTAACCATATAGTGCTTAGGGTATAATAATGCAATAATGCAACGAATGCAAAGAGTTTAGAAATAATCAATAATTGCTGGAAAAAACCTTGTTGGTTTTTAATCACAGTTTTTTTCATGCATCTTGGCATCATGTTCTTCTCCTCCACCAGTCTTACACACTGCTTTTGGATAACTTTATGGTTTGTGATCATCCATCTTCCTCTTGATTATATTCCAGAGGTTTTCGATTTGGTAAAATCAAAGAAACTCATCATTTTTAATGTGATCTCTTATTTTTTTTTTTATCCAGAGCTGTATGGTACATTTTGGAACAGGTTATTATTTCTGAAGCTCAAACCCACAGGTGGTTCATTGATAACAGTAAGCATGTTGAACAGACCTAAAAGCACAGGGCAATATGGCGGCGTTTACCTGTGAGAGCTGGTGTGTATCAGTGGGGGCTTGTGGTATCAGGTATTCCCAGGAGCAGATGGCCCGTTCTGCAGAGCCTGTGTTAAATCTACACATATGGATTATGGCTTAGAAGCAAGATGTTTGTGGTGTGGGCTGCCGTTGGGTTTATGTTTCTGTAATATGTTCTCAGAATATATTAGCGTTCATCCTTGAACGGATGCATCAGTTGGAATTCTAATTAGAGTGTTTACTGTGTTTCTACTGACATTAATCTGAACTTACATTTCACACTCTGTTTTAGAGAGAGATCCTGTATGAATAAAAAATGCTTCTGCATTATCAGACGTGTCCATTCATCTTTGTTTTGTTTATTTAACCAATGAATGAAATCAATTAGAAATAGACGTATTTAAAGTCTTACTGTATTTGTTGCGTCTGACAGAAAGCCTGTTCATTCATTCTCATTTCAAATTACTATTAAATCAGAATTTCAGAATTAGCTTTTCTAAGCATTAATAATAACAGCACTCGTTTATCTGGTTAAAACTAGTTAAAAACGCGGCTCCAGCTGAGATAAAGCCATCAGGCTTTCCCTTTTCTGAACTCTGTATGACCACAGAGCCATTGCCTCAGCTGCATTTCAGTTCAAGACATTTAATGGTCTCCTGAACGTCATATGAACTGAGAGACCTGGACATTTATTTGGGTTCTAAAACACAAAGGAAAACACTGAGAAGAGTAGGGCATGAGCAGGACACTTATTTGTCCATATTGGCTGACAATCAGATTAACAGTGGCAAGATGTATTGTTAAAAAACTATTTATTAGAATGCAAAAAAATAATATACATTTAAAAATTACCAAAATGTATTTTTTTAAGTAAAATTGTTTAAAATAAAAAATCTTGAAATGAATAATATATTTTACATTTAATTTCATGTTCCTGTAGAGATTTAAGGGTGTTTTCACACCAGCACTGACCCAGATATGAAATATACTCCTTTTATTTAAGCTAAAATGCTGATTAGGCGCAGTTTTATCTGATATATCAGCCAGATAACACTAGTTACCACAATTATGAACAGAAGCTGTATCTGCTGCTCCATGCTGTTTACACAGTGAGCGCAGTCTGTGCAGTGTTCACTGCACATCTGCACTGCACGTTATATTAAAAGCTTCACACTGCACAGATACACAGATATACGCACTGGAACACAGAATCTTCTCACTATATGTACTTTCTTTATTCTGCACCAGACAGCTCTGACCAATCAGAGGAGACGATGTGTTTGTGAGCTTAGGTTTATGCCTGTGTGAAACCAAACCAAACAAAGGGAGAAACTCTCCAAACAAACAAACTTATCAACTGATTCAGACCATAGAAACTTTCACAACTACAGATGTAAAAACGCCCTGATATAGCTCTGGAAAAAAATAAGAGAGAGCACTTAAAAATGAGTTTATTTGATTTTACCAAATTAAAGACCTCTGGAATATAATCAAGAGGAAGATGGATGATCACAAACCATCAAACTGAACTGCTTGAATTTTTGCACCGGGAGTAAAGCAGCATAAAGTTATCCAAAAGCAGTGTGTAAGACTGGTGGAGGAGAACATGATGCCAAGATGCATGAAAAAAAACTGTGATTAAAAACCATCAGGATTATTCTACCAAATATTGATTATTTCTGAACTCTTAAAACTTTATAAATATGAACTATGCATCTTTTTAAAGAAAGAAAACAGGTTGAATGAGGTGAATGAAGAGGTGTGTTGAAACTAACTTTTGAGTTGTAATAGTAGCCTAATGTAAATGCCTGATAGTAATATTATAATAATGAATGATGTATACTGAACGGAGCAGCGGATTGGCTCTTTACGTATGCATCGTTGTTAAATCAGGCTGGATGTAATTGTCAGAGAGATGTCACATTTAAACAATAGGTGTGAGGAAGCCCGTGGGATTTGGTGGATACGGCGTGGGGGACGCGGTCAGCCCTCTCCGCCGCCCGGCCTGCGATCACGCCTCCTTCCAGGGGATTTGAGCGAACAAACGACAGCATATGGTAGATGGAGGCAGAGCCGGGCATTGTTGTGATTTGGGCCGTCGCTGTCTCCTGGTTTCCCTCCTCCCCACTTCAATCTTTCATTGTGTTGTCACACACACACACACACACACACACACACACACACCGCTCTCGCGCCCTCACACACTTTAATTAGCCTGCAGGAGTTCAGTGGCTGGGTGTGCATGTGTCACTTTGGGTTGTTTGTGTATATATGTGCCTGTGTTGTGTGTGGGTGGATGAGTGTGTGTATATGGGTGTGTGTGTGTGTGTGTGTGATAAAGAAAGAGAAAGAGAGAGAAAGACAGAGAGAGAAAGAGAGAGAGAGAGAGAGAGAGAGAGAGAGAGAGAGAAAGTACACATGTGGGCATGCTGGAAGATTTCCACTCAAATCATCTCATCACACACACACTCTCTGATCAGCCGAGGCTCCGCCCCTATACCTCCAGTGAAGCTCAGCGCGAGTCTACAAGGCCATCAGAGGCAGCTGAGCTTTCACTGCACACACACACACACACACACTCACACACACACACACACACACTTTCTGAAACATCGCATCTCTTACAGTCTCCCACTAGGACACTGACGCTAATAAAACAACAATCAAAGGTGGCTTGAAAGTCGACCCAATTCTTTTTTCCCTTCACCCCCTCTCTCTTTCTCTCTCTCTCTCTTTCTCTTTGTGTGTGTGTGTAAGTGTGTGTGTGTAAGTGTCTGAGTGTGTGTGTGTGTGTGTGTGTGTGTGTATAAGTGTGTGTGTGTGTGTGTGTGTCTTGAATCATCCAGCCTGCAATTTGCTGTCAGTGGGAGGTTAGCTGCTGTAACGCTTGTGCTAACAGTGGCATCAAATCCCCAGACTCTCTCTCTCTCTCTCTCTCTTTATTTCTCTCTCTCTGTTTCTCTCTCCATTTCTTTCTTTAAGTCTCATTCTCACTCTCTCACTCTCTTCTCTCCTTTATCTATCTTTTATTCCTTACTTTCCCTCTCCTTCCTTTTTCTTTATTTCTATTATCTCAGTCTCACATTCCTTCTTTCTTAGTTCCTTATTCTTTATTTCTCTGTTCTCTTACAATCTTTTTTCTTTCTTTCTTTCTTTCTTTCTTTCTTTCTTTCTTTCTTTCTTTCTTTCTTTCTTTTGTGTATTTTATCACCTCTTTCACACTCTCTCTCTCTCTGTCTCTATTTCTCTCTACATTTCTCTCTCTGTTTCTTGCTTTAAGTCTCATTTTCACTCTCTCTATCTTTCACGTCCCCAACTTTCCCTTTTTATTCTTTTTTCTCTTACTATATCTCTGTCTTACATTCCTTTTCTTTCTTTCTTTCTTTCTTTCTTTCTTCTTTCTTTGTTTCTATGTATTTTATCACCTCTCTGTCTGTCTCATTATTGCTAATTTTATCCTTTATCCTTAACATCTCTTTTTATTTATTTTTTCTTTTTTTCTCGAATTCTTTCTCATGTTCTTTATGCATCGTTATCATCTATCTCTTTATTTTTTTCTTTATATTTCACATCTGTAACTTTGCTTATTCATTCTTCCTTTCTTCTTCTTCTTCTTATTATTATATTATAAATCTTATTATATATTATATTATATCATATTATATATCTGTGTCTTTCTCCCTCTTGTCCCCTTTTCTTTTTTCCGGGCCCTAATCAACAAATCCGGCCCAGCTGCCCCTCCCAGCCCCTGCCAGGAGTCCCTATCATCTTCTGATCAAATATTAATGCCCCGATACTCTGCTTGCTCACTAATCCACAGCCAATTAATATTATCTGTCAATTATTTACTGATCCTGAGGTGCGCAGCCGGGTCCCCGGGGACCACATCGACCAGGGCTTCAGAATGTATAATTGACTTCCTCTTCTTTCACCCGAACCAGGCCGACACCTACCCCTCATATACCCCCCCCAAACACACACACACACCAAACCCACCCACCCAGACCTCAACCGCCTCTTTTCTTCTTTCCTCCATCCTGATCTTTCCTTTCCCCCATCCACTTTCATTTCTCCGCGCTTCTTTTTATCTCCTCTTTCCTTTTTTGTTTATGTGCGTCTTTCAGGTCTAAACGCTGGTCTTTGTGTGCTTTTTACAGGGGGAGCGTCGCGAGGGTGGGGGGGAGGTCCTGTATCAGCTCACAGAGCATCCGGGGTGAGGAGAGAGGAGCAGAGGGGGCATCCAGCTCTCTATCCTGTACTGTACCTGCACTGAGGACTGGGTTCATTCTTTAAATATTACTGGTGCCATAATGACAAAACTTTATTAAACAACCCTGATTATAACAGCACTGATTAGAAAATCTTACTAACAATGAATTTTAACATTGAACAGTGACGTTCTGAACCATCGCATGATATGATGAACAATAAAAAGAATAAAGAATACAATAACATCACCGCTCGTTTACTATGACTGAGCATGAGCCCACATGTGTACTTTCTCTCTCTCTCTCTCGCTCTCTCTCTCTGTCTTTCTCTCTCTTTCTCTTTCTTTATCACACACACACACACACATATATATACACACACTCATCCACCCACACACAACACAGGCACATATATACACAAACAACCCAAAGCGACACATGCACACCCAGCCACTGAACTCCTGCAGGCTAATTAAAGTGTGTGAGGGCGCGAGAGCGGTGTGTGTGTGTGTGTGTGTGTGTGTGTGTGTGTGTGTGTGTGTGTGTGACGCGCAAAGCTCTGCACTGTTAACATACCAGCACCCCAAAGTCAAAGGTCACCTGCCTCTTGAAGGGAAAGACAACTGGCACAATGATTGGTTAATAGGGTTGAGTGTGATGGAGTTGAGTGTGATGGGATTGAGTGTGACGGGGTTGAGTGTGACAGGGTTGAGTGTGACAGGGTTGAGTGTGATGGAGTTGAGTGTGATGGGGTTGAGTGTGATGGGGTATGAGTAACAGGGTTGAGTGTGACAGAGTTGAGTGTGATGTAGTTGACTGTGACAGGTTTGAGTGTGACAGGGTTGAGTGTGATGGAGCTGAATGTGATGGGGTTGAGTGTGACGGGGTAAGAGTAACAGGGTTGAGTGTGACAGGGTTGAGTGTGACGGGGTTGAGTGTGACAGTGTTGAGTGTGACGGGGTTGAGTGTAACGGGGTTAAGTGTGACAGGGTTGAGTGTGACGGGGTTCAATGTGACAGGGTTGAGTGTGAGGGGGTCGAGTGTGAGAGGATTACTCTAAATGTGACAGGGTTGAGTGTGAGGGGGTCGAGTGTGAGAGGATTACTCTAAATGTGACAGGGTTGTGTGTGACAGGGTTGAGTGTGACAGGGTTGAGTGTGACAGAGTTAAGTGTAACAGTGTTGAATGTGATGGGGTTGAGTGTGACGGGGATGAGTGTAACAGGGTTGAGTGTGACGGGGTTGAGTGTGACGGGGTTCAATGTGACAGGGTCGAGTGTGATGGGGTTGAGTGTGAGAGGATTACTCTAAATGTGACAGGGTTGAGTGTAACAGGGTTAGGTGTGACAGGGTTGAATGTGACGGGGTCGAGTGTGGCGGGGTCGAGTCTGACAGGGTTGAGTGTGAGGGGATTACTGTAAATGTGACGGGGTTGAGTGTGACGGGTTTAAGTGAAAGAAACTTTCTAAAAAATTAAACACATTTAACTTTTAATTTTTTTTCTATTAAATACCGTTCTTTTCTCTCTCGTACGATATTATCAGGTGATTTTACTGGACTGTTTTGTCGGCGTTATCGTAGATCACTGATATCTCTTTCTCATTCTCTCTGTGGTGAAGACGTACACGGCTCATTTTTGCTTGTCTGGCCACCGGCAGTATTCTCATTTGAAATGGAAATGCAGCGTGTTGTGGGACTCAAAGTAAGTGTCTAACGAGTAGCGTTGCCTTGCTTTTTTCACCTGCAATTAAAACAAAGCTCAGTCGCTGCCACCAATCCCCCTCCACCCCGTCTCACACACACACACACACACACACACACACACTCGTCTCTGTTCTCCCGCTGCAGTGTAAACAGTGCGGCTGTGGCTCACTCTCTTTTAATCCTGTTTGAACAGGCGTTTGCTGCATATTTTGTCATAAACTTAATATTAAGAGCCGCTGTTGTCATTCGCGCAAAGTCACGTTTGAAGTGGACGCTTTTGAAGTGCTGCTGATTTTTGGGTTCAGATGGTTTGGTTCCCGATTTGAAGGCCTTACTCAGCTTTAACTAGCGGGACATTAAAGTGTCTGGCCTCCTGCAACGCGGGGCGGAGCGCTGAGCCAGGGGGACTTTTAGGTTCATGTTCGCTTCCTCTCTTTGATGGGCGGCTGATACACAGCGCTGTTCAGACACTCAGTCATTCACGGCTCTGTCACAACCAGTAAAACACTCACTGATTCAAGCTTTACCCCAGCTGAGATTGGAGAAAATATGACGGAAAAAGCAATAAAATTAAAGTTAATTGTTGAACATTCAGAAGGAAGTGTATTCAGTCCTTTAAAATATAAATAATAAAACATTAAGACTCCCCCATCACTAGTGATGCTGATGCTGTAGCATTGCCGAGTAGCATCACAGCAGCGTTAGCACTCGGAGGAAAGAGACGCAGCGACTCGGTTCTGATACATCAGCTCACAGACGCAGCCTCGTGCTGATCCACATCACCCTAGGAGTGATGAATAGGGGAAAGAGAGAGCGCCATCTACTGTACTGTACCCACCCAGAGAGAACAAGACCAACTGTAAACGTTTTTTTTCCAGTTGCCTAAACTAAATTTTGTAAGCTATGCTGTTTTTATTAAAATACTTCCTAAGTCCTAAGTACTGGAAAACATAGCTTGAACACTTCTAGGAATCACTGCAATCCATAAATACAGATTAAGCCATATTTCAACACCGTCCAGAAACAACACCCTCCCACTGGAACAAACTTCCTTCTACTACCAGATCAGGAGAATCTCTCGCTGTCTTTAATAAACTCCTGAAGACTGAGCTCTTCAAAGAGCTCTTACTCTCCTAACACCTCTAACTAACTACCTTCTACTACCAGATCAGGAGAATCTCTCGCTGTCTTTAATAAACTCCTGAAGACAGAGCTCTTCAAAGAGCTCTTACTCTCCTAACACCTCTAACTAACTAACCTCTGCTTCTAACCTCATTTCCTTCTTCCCCTCCTTCACTCCTCTATCCCATTATTTCATTTAGACCTCCTTAAAGCCCTATATAAGATGTTTTACCATCTATTTCTTTTGTACTTCACTATTGTAAGTCGCTTTGGACAAAAGCGTCTGCCAAATGTAATGTAATGTAATTTATAATGGACTGAGAAAAAATGGAAAACTGATGAATCAAAATGTAAAAATTCCAGAGGTGGGTTTGAAACATCACAGCAGAAGATGTTTTACAGTGTTATATAGAGAAGTGCGCTGTGGTGCGCTGTGGTGAAGTCAGTCAGCGTTATGAAGGATTGAGTTCACCAGGCGGAACACCTGGTTCCACAGATGCTTCTGGGAATATTTGAGTGAAGAGTTTTGGCAAGAGAAGAGAAAAAATTAAGATACTGATCAAACCATCACAAAAATATAGAGATACAGTAACACACATTAGTTCTTTCTTTTTCTGATTTTTTTCAATTGTAAATTGAATATAAAAGACGATATTAAAGCTCTACAGAAACACATGCTGAATTATTCCTAATAATAATCCAGAATATGTTAGAATTATACTTTAGATAAGTATCAGATGTATGTTTGAGTTCAGATCTGCAGACTCTTTTTCATGAGGGAGAGTCATCTGGAATAGTTTTCTCAGCATCTTGAAGGAAGGAGTTTCTGGAGGTGCTGAACAATAGCTGCTGCTTTTCTTTCACTTTGCTGTGAAGCTCCAGCTCATCCCAATTAAATCACCTCAAATCACCATAATCTCAGTTCATCAGCTTTAGATCAGGAGATTAATGTGGATGAATTACACTTTTATACTCTTTACTACAGAATTATATACATGTCTTAATCGTTTTCATCTCTTTAAAGTTAATATACAAAATACAGTTCTGTAAATAAAATAAGATTTCACTTAAAAATGATGAGTTTCTTTGATTTTACCAAATTGAAAACCTCTGGAATATAATCAAGAGGAAGATGGATGATCACAAACCATCAAACCACCAAACTGAACTGCTTGAATTTTTACACCAGGAGTAAAGCAGCATAAATTTATCCAAAAGCAGTGTGTAAGACTGGTGGAGGAGAACATGCATGAAAAAAAAACTGTGATTTGGTATTTTTATTTGGAATTTGGGAGAAATGTTGTCTGTAGTTTATAGAATAAAACAACAATGTTCATTTTACTCAAACATAAACCTATAAATAGCAAAATCAGAGAAACTGATTCAGAAACTGAAGTGCTGTAATTTTAAATTTAGATAAAAAACAGACGTGTGCAGAATAAGTTCCTCAGTGATGACGTCACAGGAACTGATTATTAATTTTACAGGGTTTTTATATTTTATTTTTGGGACCTGACATTATACAGGTCAGCTAGGCGAGGTTCATTTTTCTTCCTTTTATTGGAGATAAAGTAGAGGAAACATGAGGAGAAATGTAAAGTATTAAACTGTACATCTGCAAAGAGCATCGACCGCTCAGCCTCACTGCAGCTACAGATCAACCATCTGAGCTCCATATCTCAACACTGCGTCTCACGTTTCTACAGAGAGAGAGAGAGAGAGAGAGAGAGGGAGAGGGAGAGAGAGAGTGAAAGAGAGAAAACAAGAGAGAGAGAGAGAGAGAGAGAGAGAGAGAGGGAGAGGGAGAGGGAGAGAGAGAAAACAAGAGAGAGAGAGAGAGAGAGAGAGAGAGAGAGAGAGAGAGAGAGAGAGGGAGAGGGAGAGGGAGAGAGAGAGTGAAAGAGAGAAAACAAGAGAGAGAGAGAGAGCTTTAAGAGCTCAAGGCTGCAGTTTTATACCACCTGTGTTTCCGGTGAGTCTGTGTCGGGGTCCTGAGAGGGCTGCCCTTCCAGCTGCCCTTCTTCACGCCTGTTTGTCAGGAGCTTTCAATAAGTCTCACGTGCGCCGCTGGAAGGAGGAGTGAAAAAAGCGAGAGAACGAGAAGCTTCCTGCCCTTTAACTGCAGAGAGGCTTCGTTAAGGGAACCTGTGAAATCAGTTTAATAGGCTGACATCACCCCCGGGCCTCCACGGCCTACGCCCCCAGAGATACACTACACTCCTCCACTCATACACTCTTCTACTCTTCTGCTCTTCCCTTCTTCTGCTCTTCCTTTCTTCTTCTCTTCAACTCTCATACTCTTCCCTTATTCTCTAGTCCTCTTCCCTTTTACTTTTCCACTCTTCTACTCTTCCCTACTTCTAGTCTTCCCTTCTTCCACTCTTTTACTCTTCTACTCTTCCCTTCTTCTACTCTTCCCTTCTTTTACTCTTCTACTCTTCCCTTCTTCTGCTCTCCCCTTCTTCTCTAGTCCTTTTCCTTTCTTCCCTTCTGCTCTTCTTCTTTTCTACTCGTCCTTTTTACGCTCATATTCTTCTACCCTTCTTCCTTCTACTCTTCTTCTCCTCTCTTTTCTGCTATTTTTCTTCCCTTTGTCTACTCTTCTACTCTATTCTCTTTTCTTCTTCTCTCTTTACTCATTTCTTCTCCTCTCCTATACTCAATTCTAGTTCCCTTCTTCTCTTCTTGCTTTACTCTTTTCTTCTTCTCTCCTCTGCTTGGTTCTAATGCCCTTCTACTCTTCTATTATTTTACTTTTCCCTTCTACTTTTGCCTTTTACTTTTCCCTTCTTCCCTTCTACTCTTCTTCTCTTCTCTTATTCCCTTCTTCTCTTCTGCCCATCTACTATTCTAATCTTTTCTTCTATTCTTCTCTGTGTCTACTTATCTACTCTCTTTTCCTTCCCTTCACCTCTTCTTCCCTTTTTTGTCTTTTATTTTCTCTATTCTCTTCCCTTCTTCTCTTCACTTCACTCCTTTTCTTCTAATCTCTTTTTTGTTTTCTACTCTATTATCTTCCTCTTCTTCTTCTTCATTGTGTACTTTTTCAATCTACTCTCTTCTCTTCTAATATTGTCTTCTTGCTTCTTTCAATTTCTTCTTATCTCTTTTCTGTTTTTGTCTCTTCTTATCCCTTCTCTTCTCTTCTTATCTCTCCTCTCCTCTTCTCTTCTTTTCACTTCTCTTCTTATCTCTCCTCTCCTCTTCTCTTCTCTTCTCTTCTCTTCTTATCTCTCCTCTCCTCTTCTCTTCTCTTCTCTTCTTATCTCTCCTCTTCTTTTCTTTTCTCTTCTCTTCTTATCTCTCCTCTTCTTTTCTTTTCTCTTCTCTTCTCTTCTTATCTCTCCTCTTCTTATCTCTTCTCTTCTCTTCTTATCTCTCCTCTCCTCTTCTCTTCTCTTCTCTTCTTATCTCTCCTCTTCTCTTCTCTTCTCTTCTCTTCTTATCTCTCCTCTTCTCTTCTCTTCTCTTCATCCTGTATCAGTAGTGTTATTTTGAGTAGAGCTGTAATCTCTCAGGTTGAGATGAAGAGCTGCTGCTTGTTGCTTTTGTTTACTTTTTTCTCGTCTCGCCCTGAAGATACAAACCCGCCTTCTGAGCTTCATCAAAGAAAGTTCACTCTTTCATTCAAATCAGATCTCTCTCTCTCTCTCTCTCTCTCTCTCTCTCTCTCTCTCTCGCTCTCTCTCTCTCTTTCTCTCTGACATCTCTGAATAAAAGATCTTCGTCCTTTCCTTTTTTGGGGGGCAGTGCCACCGAATGATAATCACCCGTTCTTCTTTATTTATTCTGTCTCTCTCTCTCTCTCTTTTTTCCGGGTGGAGGAGAGTGCGGAGCAGGAACGTGCGCGCCGGCTGGTTGAACCCGGGGTCAAAGGGCAGCCGTTTAATGGGGAGGTTCAAACGTTGCTCAAAGCGGATAGGAGCGCGGAGGTGTCATTAATACCGGGCAGGAATGTTCCAGTAAAAACAGCACTTCCACATGCAAAGCTGCTGTAAAAGAGAACAATAAAATTCTCATTAGAGTGATAGACCCGTCCACAGCACGGAGAAACACCGACGCCACCGCTTCAAACTACATATATACATATATATATATACACCAAGACACTATATAAAGCAATACTTGAATATTTATAAAATAAAATGAATGCCAGTATTCACAACATGACATAAGACATTGTATAAAATAAATATTTATTTATATTTAATGGTTATAGATATGGTATAACAGAGAGAAACATATTGGCATCATACGTCATAAAATAGTCTAATGTCCTAATGTATAATATGTCTAGATTCTGTTTAAAGGGGATATATTATGCAAAACTAACTTTTTGCATGCTTTAATGTTTCCAGTTGGGTCTTGAACGCTCCTATATAAACTCCATCCATCCATCCATCCCTTTTTCTGAAGAGACACTGAAACCATGGCTTCAAACTACATATATATACACACAAATACATACACCAAGAATATATTATG
>NC_064419.1:520000-535000 GCF_023375975.1 Astyanax mexicanus | reverse complement strand
GAAGATTGAACACCAGGCTGCTCCAATTTAGCCATGAATCCTAAAATCCCACACTAAAATGATGACAGGTGTTTCAGATTCATTTTCCAGCCCCTGTATGTGTGAGGCCTCCTGTATTGAAGATGTAGATTTGACCTGCTTGTGACCTGCTTTCTGCTTGTACAGTCATATGAAAAACTGTTGTTACTACACTGTCCACTGTGGGTGATAATGAAGGTGCACACGTACACAACTATCTAGGAATCGATCTAGGAATGTCCCAATCATTCACACAAACTACCATATTTCACATATTTCACAGAATCCAGTGTTCAGCTTCACTCGCAGTTTCAAGCCAACATGCTGCAGTAAAGAATAAAAAGGTAACTTGCTCTTACAGCCTACAACACTGCAACTACTGAACACACAAAGGAAGATTGTCCTGGTGGGAAATACTATGATGGTGAACACACTGATGGTGAGTGAGTTTGGCAATGGCAGACAAAATGTCCATTATGTAAATAAAGGATGCAAGTAACCAATATGAATGATGCACACATGCTCACCTGAGGAAGCTAAAAGGATGGAGTGTAGTTTTTTTTGGAACTACTTTTACTGAGTTTAATCATTAAGATATTATCAAATAATTGAAAAGTGAAGTTCACTAGCGTTATTTGAGACAGTCATAATGTAAACTCTTTTACAGTGGGCTTTCACGTCTTATTTTTTTTGGGTGCGGGGGTAATAGTGAAATCTGTGTTCATATCTGTGCTCGTGATGCTCTTTGCTGTGCTTTGCGATGTATAGAACTCTGTGCAGTGGTTCCCTCTTTTTTAGTAGTTCTAAGTGGGCCATGTCTGTAGATACACACTGGGCCTGTGCGTGTGTGTGTAAGTGTGTGTGAGTGTATAGAAGTGTGTATAAGTGTGTGTGTGTGTGTATAGAAGTGTGTGTGCGTGTGCAAGGCCTCATTATCAGAACACCGAGCTCTGGGACACTGGCCTCTGTCAGCAGCCCCGTCGCCCCCGGCAACTCTGCATCCCAACTGTCTCAGCCGCCCGTCCTAGCTACACACACACACACACACACACACACACACTCACACACCAGCCGGCCGCCTAGGCAACTCTAAAGCAGGCTTAGCAATTGGCCGAGCCACATCGTCTGGTTCTTATTGTTGCGGGACCCATTCAGGGCTTCATTACTTTATAGTTTTGTTGTTCTCTGGCTGCTATTTATTCACACATGGAATATTTAAACAAATCCTGCTCTGGTTTCATTGTTTTATGCAATAAGTCCCTTTCTTTTCGTGCCCTTTGTTTTGCTTCAGCTTTGTAGGTTTATTTTTTTCCTCGCAGCATTTTTGTGGACTAAGAAGTCGTTTGTTTGTTAGTTTATTTATTTATGCACGGCGGGCCGCCATCCTCACAAACTTTTTTGTAGTATTAATGGATGGAAAAAAAAGACCCCTCCCCCACAAATAAACACACACACACACACACACATATGCACATATGCACACATACACACACACGCACCATGTTGTCAATTAATCCCTAATATTCAATGTGGCTCATTGAAACAAATGAGCGTCTCGTGTTTGTTATTGCCTCTAATGGGCTGGTAATGTGCTGCGAGTCGGCCTACTTAATAATCAAGTATCAATAAGGCCGCTTTCTCTTATTAAGGCTTTTCATCATCTCTTAGACACTTGTTACTAGAGATGCATAGATTGCATTTTTTCAACCGAGACATGTACAGAACTAGTCAAAAATCAGGACACACCAATATTAAATTCACAATCTTAAAACGTTACGTAAAATTATATATTTTTATGAGTATGAGCACATATAAAATTACGCATAGACAAAAAAAAGAGAGATTAACTTTACACTGTGGACATGCTATGTTTATTACCAAGCATGATCACGTGACATCAGGACCACATCAGCCAATCGGATGAGACCAGAGTTTCTTTAAGTTTTTTCTTAACCAGAAAAACTTTAGTTTTTAGTGATCTAAAGCCTTTATTGAAATGAAGTCTCACAATCCTTACAGTGTTTTTCTTTTTTATTCTAACGTCTACAGTACATAAATTGCTTCTTTCTCTGCTTACAGTTAACTTAATTCACCTAAATAGTCTGTATTTAGTTCAGTGGGCCCCTGTCATACACCCTGCACAGGGTGCGTCTCCATGCTCATCGCTATCTTACACCCCATCAACAGCCTATTGTATTAATGCCTTGATCCCGTATTGTTAAAATATCGTCAGAGTTTCTTTAAATTTAGGTAAGTTTCAGGTAAACACAGGTGCGCCACTGACTGATTAAAACGCTGACAACAGTTAACAGTCAGTAGTCAGCTGCCTTAGTCATGCATGAGTGCCGTTACACACACACACACACACTAATGCACTGCAAATCCAAAACTGCAAAATAAAATTTATACATCAACAATAAACAGAATAAAGAATAAAATAATATTAAGCTGCTGGCGCTCCTTCACAGTATGAACGTGCAGTTCAGTTTCCTCACAGTGTCAAAGGACAGTGCCGTTAAGATACAAACGCGCCAAAATCAGAGCTTACCTTTCTCTTAATGAGATTGGCACGTGGCACACATTTTGGTTTATTCCACGGTACGTTAAAAAGACACCCATGATTGTGTGTTTTCGAGCCATGCATGTATCAGTACTTATGCTGCATCTCTACCTGAAAAGGTAGTAAAGTGTTCCTGATCTAAATGTAACGTATATATATATATATTTATATATATATATATATATGCTGATATGCAGAGCAGTATTGGAGTCAGAGCAGACCTTGTGTTGGCTGTTGGGCTGCTGTGTGTAGAGAATACTGTATGATGGTGGTGATCAATAGTGCTGCTGTTGTGAACGCTGGTGTGGAACGTGGAGGATGAAGTCGTAAGCAGGAATCTCAGTGGAGCGTAGCGGCGGCGATAGCACCTCAGCATGCATAACCTAATCAGGGTTATAGAGGAAGGAGGAAGCGGGACGGGATTGGTCGGGTACGGTTCTGAACTCGTCACGCTCTTGGCCCCCAGACGCTAAAGCCGATCGGATCGGATCCGGTGCCGGTCCGGCGGAGAGATCCCCAGTTTATTATCATCTCAGACTGCTGTCAATCATCTGAAGGCCCATCCCAGCGCCCAATTATATTTGAAGACTGGGCCTCGGGGGCTGGACGTGATCAATGAACTCGCTCCGCTGTCGATACGAGTACGAGAGGAGGCCTATTGATCAGCCGGCGCGTATGGACAGCTGCTGTGAGCCGGATAATGTCAGCTTGGACTGAGGAAACAGGGGTGGTGTGTATGTGTGTGTGTGTGTGTGTGTGTGTTCAGTAAGTAAACATTCAGAGATATTTCATCCATACAATTAACATATACTGTACCATTTCCATTTCCATAAACAATACCTTTGCTGCATGTACATACACTCTAAAAAACAGAGGTATGATATCAGTACTTTTTTGTACTCAAATGTACTCTCTTCATAATTGTACTCTCAAAAGTATAATATTGGTCTTTACAGGGTCAGATTTGTTCCATCTGAAGTACAAAGTCATTCCTAACAGCAATAAGTACAGATTTTTACCATTTAACCTACAGCCAAAAGGTACATTCAGTAAAGCCATACAATTTTGGATTATCAAGTTCTTTACAAATATTTAGTTGATGATAATTTTTATAATATTTACTGGTACAAAAAAGGACTTTCACTGAAAGGTACTTTATTGTACCTTAGTATAAGATACAAAGTATACAGCCCCTGATACAAGATTTATACTCTATTAAGTACAAATCTGTATATCCTCCTGAGACCCGGACTTTTGCTCAAAAAGTATACCCTGTCGACAAGGGTCCCATTAGTCCAAAAACAAAATTTAAGCTTTCTACAGCTAGTAAATAAAGCAATTTCAAGCGTAAAGTTGGATAAGTTTTTTTTTTGTTTACCTGGCCCATGTTTCTACCCAGATTGGTTGTAGAAACATTTGACTGGGATTCCTGCCACCTCGCTTTCAATCAGTTAAGTGTGATTCAATCAGTTAAGTGTGATGTTGCCATGTAACAGCTGGACAGTATGGGCAGTGTCTCCATATGAGGCCAAAGGTCTACATAAAAAAATGTATATATGTATATTTTGTTTCTGCCAAATTTGATCATCTACAGACTTTCTACAGATTTTTACTCCATTCCACTGTAGCTCTGGCTGTATGTTTAGGGTCATCGTCTTCCCGGAAGATCTCAAGTCTTTTACAGCCTCCAACAGCTTTTCTTCTTCCAGGATTGTTCTGTATTTATTTATCTCCATCCATCTTCCATCCATCAACTCTGACCAGCTTCCTAAATCTGTCCCTGCTGAAGAAAAGAAAAGCATTTGGTATTTTCAGGATGAGTGCAGCAGTTTAAACTCCTCCCCTTTACAGGTGTTCTGCTCTGCGGCAGGTCAGCGCCTACGCTCAACCAAAATATACCTGTCACACACACACACACACACACACACACCAGCACTGTGATTCCACACCTTATTATTGGTGCTTACACTACGACCACACAAACCGAGCCTTATAACTTTACTATACAATAAAACAGATTAATAATATTATCATTAATATTTTTTTCTCTGATAGTATGTTTTGTCTTCCTAAGCATTTTTTATTTACAATATTTAGATTATTTTAGGAATAATAACTTTAATCAGGCTCACTTAGGATTTTCACCTTTAAAAAATCACCACAAACTCAGATTCTTGTGTCCAAATGTAGGACAAAACAACTGAGATTTTTATTTTATTAACTCTTACTTCAAAAAATTTAAGCTTTTGCATTATTGGCATTTTTTGCTTTTTGCATTATATAAGTGAGAACATCTGAAGTTTTTTGAGATGTATACACTTATTAATTATTAATTAACACAACTTTAGTTTAGTGTCATTGTTATTAATCATTAATAAATTCATTATTACTGTTATTATTGCTGTTATTACAACATACTTAAGTACACTGTAAAAAATATCATTAAGCCCAGTAAACTTTAAATGATAAGATTTTACCTACAGCGCACATTACTGAACTATTTAACACTGAGTTTTACTGCAGTAAATTCTGTTATTAGTGACTCTTATTGTAAAATGTTGCTGTTAATTCATTAGATGTCAGAGTATGTGGAATCCTCTATGTGTGTGTGTGTGTGTGTGTGTGTGTGTGTGTGTGTGTGTGTGTGGTGGCAGGTGGGCAGCATCAGAGCCAGGGGAGGCAGTGGCAGGGGTCTGTCCTGGCTGAGCTCTCACACACACACACACACACACACACACACACACACACTCACACACACACACACACACACACACACTCACACACACTCAGGGGGATTGATCTACAGCAGCTCCACTGTAATTAAAGCCTGAACCCAACATGAGAACAGAGCAGCAGCTCCACACAGGAGACACTTCTGACCAGAGACAGGGATACACACACACACACACACACACACACACACACACACACACACACACACACACACACATATAGACACACACACACACACACACACACCATACACACACACACACACACACACACACATATAGACACACACACACACCATACACACACACACACACACATATAGACACACAGACACACACCATACACACACACACACACACACCATACACACACACACACACCATACACACACACACACACACATATAGACACACAGACACACACATATAGACATACACACTCATGGACAGACACACACACACATGTACACATATGTACACACACACACAGACAGATACACAGAAAGACAGACAGACAGACACAGACAGACACACACTTAGACACAGATGTACACACACAAACAGACAGACACAAACACACACACACACACACACACAGACAAACAGACACACACACACACATACATAGATATACACAGACACATTCAGACACACTCAGACACACAGACTGATGTACACACAGTAACATAAACACACACACACACACACACAAAGAGAGACAGACACGTAGCATATTTTAGCATTAAGGCTACAACTGACATTTAAATTTAAACACATTTCTATGTTAAAAGTCGGTTGTGTTTCAGCTCGGATAGTTTATTAAACATTGAATATTAAGACATTGAAACAATATCAGCACAATATCACAATATATATTTTATTCATCCCATGATCCATGAATAAATGATTGAATAAATGAAATGCTAGGTGGGATTTTAGGTCAAATTTTATGATTTTAATGAGCAAACATTACTGGATTTAAGAATATGTGCAGTTAATCTTTTTAAATGCACAGAAAACACAAAGCTTTCACTGGAATCCCACTCAGAGAAATGTCCTTCTGTTACTCCTCTGTTTACTCGCACAATAAGTGTCCTCTAATGTACACTTAAACCAGCCCTTCAGGGCTTCCACAGAGCCACCGCTCTCCATCGCCATCCGTCCATTTAAACATCTCCTTCCCCCTTCAGCGAATCTGTGCACCGCTCTATACGGCGGGTCCCCGAGCTGCAGCCGCGTCTCAATAATGATGGACGATTATTGCGTTCGGATTGCTTTATGATGTATGCTCTCGTTAAAGCTAAAGGCCCGATCGTTTCAGTTAAGCAACCTTTTTCTTCATCATTTTAAGTGTGAAACTAATAAAGCAGCGTGTTTTATATGAAGGACGGGAAATTAGGATGGCTGTAGTCGTCCTGCAGAACAACGGCTCAATAATCATCAGGCAGGTAGAAGATCTGCTCTAATCAGAGCTGCTGTAGCGCTGCCGTTCTCTGAATACGCAAACAGAGAGAGAGAGAGAGAGAGAGAAAGAGAGGAAACATAAAACACTCTGGAATAATGCTGAGGTTGTATGTCGTCACTGTCCAGTGAAAAACACTTATCTCCAAAAAATCAACTTTCAATGGAAGTCAATGTAAAAAGAGTTTATTTCCTATATTCCTTTGACCTTAAAATATATATATATATATATATATATATATATATATATATATATATATATATATATATATATATATAGATTTTTTTAAGAACTATTTGTTTACTTAACTTAGATAACCTAAACATGTACCAAAAACCTGAATATCAGGTAAATTTGACACATTAGATACTCTAAATTTCCCAGAAAAAAAAAAAATGGATGCAGTCCTCCTTCAGGTGGACGGGGTTGTTTCCGGTTGAGAGTACGCTGCATGCTATTGGCTGCCGCTTCTTGTACGTATAAATGTGTACATTGTAAAGCGTCCTTGGGTTTCTATAAAGACGCTTTAAAAGTGCAACTTCATTCATTAACCTACACCCCCACCACCACCCAGCGGTGAGACCTGCTGAATTAGAAGGAAAACATGGCGACACCCCTGTTCCTTACTAGTGTAGAATAATACGCTATGTTCTTTCTCATGATGCCATCTGATTTCATCTAAAACAGGGAAGGTTCATTCTGATTTCATGTCAGACAGTGAGAAAAATATGATATTTGTTTTTATACTTTTTATATGGTGTATGGTTTCAACCGTATGTATATATGTATGATGTATGTATGATATATGTATGTTGTTCAGCATGTGTGAGCGCGTGTATTATATTGATTCAGGCTGCTGGTCCACACGTACAGTATATCTCTGTGTTCAGCGTTTGTGACATGTTGGGTTTAGTGTCCTCCGCTCCGCTACTTCCTGTCTGGCCGAGGTCAGCAGGAAATGATGCGGCAGCTCGTTTTTTTTCGCCTCTCGAAACAGAAGCTATTATGGGCTGTCTGGTAAACGTTACACATGTAAATGGATCTTAAATTAATCTCACAATTCAGCTTAAGGCAATGTCTCCCCCAGCCTGTAGCCATACTGATACCACACACACACACTCACACACACACACACACACACACACTCACACACTCTCACACACACACACACACACACACACTCACACACACCACCCTCTCTCTGGATGAAGAAAACTAAAATTAATTAGCTGTTTGTCATCTAAAGCTGAGGAGAGGGATTTTTTGCAGGGCCAGTAAGAGACACAATGGAGGAGGAGGCTCTGACATGCTGTAGGAGGAGCAGACGTCTGTGTGTGTGTGTGTGTGTGTGTGTGTGTGTGAGTGTGTAGGAGTTTTAGAAACAGAAGCATATGCTTTACATTAATCACATAATAATAAATCATCAGAGTGTTTCAGATGTGTTCATCATTTTCACACAAGAATTATTACCATATATATCTATATAGAGTTTTGGATAACTTTTATTGTACTTCTGGTACAAAAATTCAAGCATTTCAAAGCACTGAAAGTAACGTTGTCCATTAAATATATTGAATATGTGTAATAATATATTTATATGAAAATTCCCGCTTTTATTGTTGGATACGTCTGTAACTGAATACTAATTGTGTACATATATAAAAGAAAGAATGTGTGTGTGTACATACACACATATATATATGTGTGTGTGTGTGTGTGTGTGTGTGTGTGTGTGTTTTCCTCCAGTGTGGGTGAGCAGGGACTCTGCAGGTGCTTCTTCAAAATGAAACCTCCTCTAAATGATGCAGTGTGTGTAAGATCCACTCATCAATCCTGCAGTGGGAGGTGAGAGCAGTCTGTGTGTGTGTGTGTGTGTGTGTGTGTGTGTGTGTGTGCGTTCCTTGGCCCATTGTGATGACAATAGTCTTCATCAGAATCAGGCTGCCCTCAGTGGAATAACACACACACACACACACACACACACACACACACACACTGCGGGAGGCTGGTGTACTGTTTGTTCATCTGCTGTCAGGAAAGTGTTTAATATTGTAGATTCAATTATAACAAACAGCAGATACATATTTATATTATTCACTTCAGCTTCAGAAAGTTGTGTTTTATGCAGAATCAGAACCGATTCAATGCATTTGTGGCCCAAAACTGAACAGATCAAACACAAAAGCCTATAAGAACTACAGCATAACCACACTCTATATCATATTTACTTAATATCAAAAATATATTCTTTTACAGTGGAAATATTGTTTAGATGCAGCTCTGGAAAAAAATTAAGAGATCACTTCAGTTTCTGAATCAGTTTCTCTGATTTTGCTCTTTATAGAAATGACTGAAATAACAAAAAAAAAAAGATGCAGAGCTTTCAGACCTCAAATAATGCAAAGAAAACAAGTTCATATTCATAAAGTTTTAAGAGTTCAAAAATAATCAATATTTGGTGGAATAATCCTGATGGTTTTTAACTGCAGTTTTTAATTCATGCATCTTGGCATCATGTTCTTCTCCTCCAGTCTTACACACTGCTTTTGGATAACTTTATGCTGCTTTACTCCTGGTGCAAAAATTCAAGCAGTTCAGTTTGGTGGTTTGATGGTTTGTGATCATCCATCTTCCTCTTGATTATATTCCAGAGCTGTATTTTATATATCTATGCTTCATGATAGCTGATGGTTCATATTTTGCCGGCTGCAGGAATGACGAACTTGGCTACCAGCTGCTTAATGGGGATTTTTGTGTTACATTCCAACAGTCAACCTCAATTTGCATGAATTAATGTACTTAACCATAAGTTCACAACATCAGAACACTGATACAGCTTAGGCTCAGCCAAAGCAATCCAGCAAATCAAAATTGTTGTTTTTGTTTATTTATTGAAGGTGATTTTTGTGTGTTTTGTTCTTTTGTATTTTCTATTTTTCTATCCCTGATCCCAGGCCTCCTTCACCAGACCCAATCTGTGTTTTCCAGCATGATGAAGCAGCTAAAGACTCCACTCCAGAGTCTGTGTGAATAGACCATTCAGTTCTCCAACCAGAACAAAACAGACCCTCTAACAGAGCATTTACACACAATTACAATCTGATATACTTACACACATTCTGGAGCTTGTTTTACTACTAGTACTTTCAGTATTGTATTAATACATAGACATACTACTCCTGATGAGCTTAATTAGCTCATTTTAAAAATATTTATGTGAGCATCAAATAGACTAAAGCAGATAAAAGTAAAGTTTGTCTATCATTTCTTTGTACATCAAACAAAAAGAACATATTTCCAATTACTTCCTGATATGATTTATTTGCATAATTGGTGTGTCCCCACCCCTACCTCACCATAATTGGGTAGTATTGATGACTACCTTATAAATAAATCAAGTTCCCATTTTAGTTGTAATAACTTGCTGTTCTAAGTTATTCTAAACTAAAGTTTTCATTCCCCATTACTTTTTCAAAGCAACCGGTTTCCTCAAATTCTTATAATAATTTCAACTCAAAAATTCGAGCAAGCATAAAAAAAGTAAACTAAATAAAGTAAACTAAGTTTTCTAAAAAGATAAATTGAACAATTTTTAGATTAAGCCTTTTACAGATCTTTTGAACCTCCATCTATAAAGTGCTCTTTTCTCAGCTTTTTTTAAGTGTTTTTGCAGCTTTTTTTAAATATGTGCAAATTAAGTCTAGTTTTAGCCTATTATTGCTTGGCCGTTCCTGACTTTTTTGAGATGTGTTGCTGCCATTAAGTTCTAGTTATTGAGTTAATGTTTGATTTTAACCTTTAATCACTCCTGTTACTGGAACTCATTACTGTTATTTTATTGATCCCAGAGGAACATTCTGGACATCCAGTTATAGATATGTAGAGCAAACAAAAGTTACAAAATAAGGATAGGATATAACGCTACGAATAAAAACATTCCTCATTACTTACTGTAACTTTCTTAAGGCAACCAGATTTCTCAAATTTTTAAAGTAAATTCAACTCAAATATTTGAGCAAACCGGCTGCTGGTCGTCTTACAGTATAACAAAAATAAAAAAGTTAAATCAACTTCCCTTTTAGTTGCAAAAACTTGATGTTTTAAGTTAACTTTTATGCTAAGATTTCTTTACCCATTACTTAACTTTTTTAAAGCAACTGGTTTCCTCAAATGTTTAAAGTAAATTCAACTAAAAAAAATTAAGCAAACCGGCTGCCTTAAAAAAGTTTAGTAAACTCAACTTATCTGGTCGTCTTACAGTAAAACAAAAATAAAAATAAAAAGTTAAATCAACTTCCCCTTTAGTTGTAAAAGCTTGATGTTCTAGGTGATGCTTACTTAAGTTTTCATTCCCCATTACTTAACTTTTTTATGGCAACCTGTTTCCTCAATTTTTTTAAGTAAATTCAACTTATCCAGTCTTACAGTAAAACAAAAATAAAAATAAAAAGTTAAATCAACTTCACCTTTAGTTGTAATAACTTGATGTTTTAAATTATGCTAACTTTTATGCTAAGTTTTCATTACCCATTACCAAACCTTTTTAAAGCAACCGATTTCCACAAATGTTTAAAGTAAATTCAACTCAAAAATTTGAGCAAACCGGCTGCCTTAAAAACGTTTAGTAAACTCAACTCATCTGGTCTTCTTACAGTATAACAAAAATAAAAAAAAGTTAAATCAAACTTCCCTTTTAGTTGTAATATTTTTATGTTCTAAATTATGTTAACTAAATTTTCATTCCCCATTACTTAACTTTTTTAAGGCAAGGTTTCCTCAGATTTTTTTGTAAGTAAATAGAGTTTATCTGGGTTTAGAGTGTTTATGGTGGGTTTGATCAGTAGTGTGGGGACTGTTCGTACTGCAGCAGCTCGGTTTTACACCAGAGGTGTGTAACATCACACTGTTTTTAAACAAAGTGTGTCCAGACAGGTGGATTAAGTCATACGGTGGAGGGGCGTCTCTCTCTCTTCCCACGTAACCCGGTAGTGCTGAGTTTCCCACTGTCGTCTTTGTTGTGTTCCTATTTCCCCAAGGCCCTGGAGGCTCATGGGTAACAGCTGAAGCTGTGGCAGGGGGGCCTTGCCAGCCTGAGGGCTAGCGCCACCCTCTCTCTCTCTCTCTTTCTCTCTCTCTCTTCTTTTCCCTCTCTCTCTCTCTCTCTCTCTCTCTCTCTCCCTCTCTCTCCCTCTCTTTTTCTCTCTCTCTCCCTCTTCCTATGTTACCCATATGGTCCGTCAAGCGATAACTCCCTGGAGGCCTGTTAGCAACACACAGCCCCAGCCTTTCCCCTCCTCCCTCTCTCTCTCTCTCTCTCTCTCTCTCTCTCTCTCACACTCTATCTACCACTCAGCAGCTCAGTCTCCCTCAGGTCTGCTCCTCTCCTCTCTTCTTCTCTCTTCTCTGCTCTTCTCTTCTTCTCCTCCTTCACGCCTTTAACTCCTGACTCCTTTACTTCACTGAATAAAATCTAAAATTGTACTAAAATTTTAGTTTTTATCATCTATTTCCAGCAATTGTAATTTACTTATAAATTGTATTATATTCTGTTTTTACACTCTAAAAAATCTGGAAGTTGCTATTAATTAATATTAATTAATATTCGCCAGGAATCAAGTGTTGTTAAAGTGTTTAAAAGAAAACAGCTAAAAATATTATTATTTAGCTTAGCTTTTTGTTTTTTTTTTCTTTCCTGTTCTTTGTTTGTTTTTAAATGTTTTATTTGGTTGACTTTTTTGTTCTTATTTCCATTCTGTTTATAATATTTGTATTAATTTATTCAATATTATTTAATTAAATGTGTACTGTTTACTTTTTATCTGTTTTTTTATTTGTTCAATATTACTTATTGTTTTATGTATTATGTTCTGTTTTATTTAATTTTATTGTGAGACACTTTGAGCTGCATTTTTATGTAAGAAAGGCGCTATATAACAGTTATTACATAATTATTATTTTAATTTTTAAGTAGTTTTTTTTTCACTCCAAAACATTTTTTTTAACCATTTAGAGCTGGTGTACTTCAGATCATTGTCTTCTCCCAAATTTCAAATAAAAATATTCTCATTTAGAGCATTTATTTACAGAAAATGAGAAATGACTGAAATAACAAAAAAGATGCAGAACTTTCAGACCTCAAATAATGCAAAGAAAACAAGTTCATATTCATAAAGTTTTAAGAGATCAGAAATAATCAATATTTGGTGGAATAACCCTGGTTTTTAATCACAGTTTTTGTTTTTATGCATCTTGGCATCATGTTCTCCTCCACCAGTCTTACACACTGCTTTTGGATAACTTTATGCTGCTTTACTCCTGGTGCAAAAATTCAAGCAGTTCAGTTTGGTGGTTTGATGGTTTGTGATCATCCATCTTCCTCCTGATTATATTCCAGAGGTTTTTAATTTGGTATCTTATTTTTTTCCAGAGCTGTATTTTCTATTATTTCTCTCTTTCTTTCTCTCTCTCTCTTTTCTCTCCAGCCTTCATCTGTCTCTCATTTCTCCGGGCTCTGCTGGGTTATATGGTGCGCTGCAGTTAATACTTGAATTTATTGGTCCCGTTAGATGAATGAATTATCTCCTTTTTGGTAACTCAGGAAACTGTGCAGACTGAGAGCGCTCTGTTCACTCAGGAGGGCGCTCAGGTACCCGAGCAGACTTTACTTTACAGATCTGTCCATCACTCCGCCTCCGCCGCCGAGCATTAACAGTGAGCTGTGGTCACTAATCACCGTTTGACGTGCACTGTCAGTGTGCGCTCGCAGATTATGAGAAATTTCTGTCTCGTATTTTAAAAAGGTCTTAAATCTTCTGTGATGTTCGGCAGTGAATAATCTCTACAGATCTGTATCTGCTCACACAGCTCCAATCTAAAGATCTGAGGCCGTTTTTTTAACACCAGCAATATTTGGTTTGGTTAAAACAGATTCTGATTTGTTTGTAATGTCTTGCTGTGTTTATTTGCTTGTGTTTTTGTGTGGTTTATTGGTGCATATACTGTATTGGTGTGTAAAGGTTTGTGCCTGTGTGAAAATAAACCAAACCATAGTATCTAAGGGCATTTTTACACCAGCACCATTTGTTTCGGTTAAATTGGTTTCTGTTTTGTTTGTAATGCCGCTTTGTATTTTTTAAAGCGCAGCAGGGAATTTTCTGCATTTAGGTTTACACTACACTTATATGTGCTGGTCTAGAACACACAACCTTCTTGCTGTGTTTACTTGTTTGTGTTCTTGTGTGGTTTATTGGTGCATATACTGTATTGGTGTGTTGAGGTTTTGTGCCTGTGTGAAAACAAACCAAACCAAACCAAACTAAGTAACTAAGGGCGTTTTCACACCAGAACTATTTGGTTCTGGTTAAAACAATTCTGGTTTGTTTGTAATGCCGCTTTTTTTAAAAAAGCGCAGCAGTAAATTTTCCGCATTCAGCTTTACGCTTCACTTATATGCGCTGGTCTAAAACACGCAACCTTCTTGCTGTGTTTACTTGTTTGTGTTCTTGTGTGGATTATCGGTGCATATACTGTATTGGTGTGTTGAGGTTTGTGCATGTGTGAAAACAAACCAAACCAAGTTACTAAAGGCATTTTCACACCAGCACTATTTGTTCAGTTTTTTGGTGAGAACATGATCTGACCCTGTGTGAAAACAAACCAAACTAAAGTAACTGATTGTGTTTTCACACCAGTTAAAACGGATTAAATCCGGTTAAAACGGATTCTGGTTGGTTTGTACTCTTAGTGTGGTTCAATTAAGGATATGTTAAAATGTTTAATGTTAAAAAAAAAAACAATTTATTCATAATAGAATTTTCTATGTAATATATAGAAGTTGGATTTTTGATTCTTTGTCATTTTAAATTAAGGTACAATTTTCTAAAAAAAAAAGATAAATTGGACAGTTTTTAGACCTTTTACAGATTTTTTGAGAACCTCCATCTATAAACTGCTATTTTTTAGCCTTTTTTAGTCTCATACCAGCTATTTTTTAAATCAGTTTTAGTTATAGTTTTAGTCTATTACTGCTTGGCCTTTCCTGACTTTTTTGAGATGTGTTGCTGCCATCAAGTTTTAAATGATATGTGTAGTAAACAAAAGTTACAAAAGAAGCATAGGATGTAATAATATATATTTGAAGATACAATAAAATATAAAGTATAAAATTTGAGCTTTCGTTGTATGTGTAATGGATGTTGTGACTGGAACAGGCAGACAATGAGACTAAT